>NC_081180.1:95920642-95940642 GCF_029867415.1 Vicia villosa | reverse complement strand
CTCCTTCAATACAATTTTTGAGTTCCCCATTTTATGGGGTTTTTGGTGTTATGAATAAACTCAAACCCTCCAAAACCCTCCTACCCAAAATCTTTTTATCCTTTTCACTCAATTCCTTCTATTTTCTAAAGCCCTCCCCTCCCTTCCCCTCCAAACTCCCAAACATAGCCTTAGAGATTACTCACTCACGAACAAAGTAGATATCGAGTTTAATATGCTTAATGCGCATGCAGGATTGGATTATGAGATAACAAGACTACACTAAGGTTATCGCATAAAAACGTAGGAAGCAAGAAAGGGAATGTCAGTTCATTGAGAAGCAACTCCAACCATAGAAATTATGACGTGGTATGAGCAAGTATGCACGGTATTCTACTTCAATGCTAGAGCATGCCACAAGTGGTTCTTAGAGCTCCAAGATACAAGATTCGGACCAAAGAAAATGCGGGACCTAGAGGTAGAACGATGGGCATCTGAATCACTCACCCAGATAGAATCGCAATAGGCGCGTCAGGAGAACTTTTGTGACACGAGTGTAGGAGAGAGTAGAAGACCATGAGTGATAGTGCCACTAAGATATTACAAGATTCTCTTAACTACTTCCCAATGTGACTCTAATGGAGATGTCATCAATTAGCATGCTTTGTTTACATTGAAGGCAATATCATGCCGCGTGAGAGACACATATCGAAGAGCATCAAGAATATAGTGATATAAATGAGGATCTAAGAGAGTAGAAGTTCCATGTTTGTTCAGTCTATACTTGGTCTGCATGGGAGTAGTTACACCATTCACATTCGACATTGTAGTTCGAGATAGAATATCGCGAATATACTTAATATGAGTAAGTAGAAGACCACACATGGATACATTTAGTTTCAGTACCAAGAAAATATTCAAGACCCCCTAGTTTCTTGAGGGCAAAGGTTGTATGAAGCGAATCAATAAGCTTATGCACCAAAGTAGAGGATGATCATGTGATAAGAATATCATCAACAAGACAAGTCTATATAGTGTGATTCCTCCATGAGAGCATATGAAGAGAGAATAATTACATTGTTGTGAACAAATCCAAAATGAACAAGCACCCAAGTGAGATTTTCATACCAAACCCTAGGAGACTATTTTAGACCATATAAGGCTTTGTTAAATTTGCATACAAGTGTAGAACCTTGTTGTTCAAATCCAGGTGGTTACATCATATGCATGTAGACTTCCTCATAAAGTGGACCATTAAGAAATGCATTATTTATATCAATTTTTTGAATCTCCCAGTTATGAGTCAAATCCAGAGTAAGCACAACTCTAGTGGTGGTAGGCTCACAACAGGTGAAAAGGTTTCAATGAAATCAAAACCAAATTATTGATGATATCATTTTTTAACTAGTCGAGCTTTAAATTTATTCACAATGACATCATGGTTTTCTATTACTTTGAAGACCCACTTGCATCCAACAGGTTTTCTATGAGAAGGGAGAGGAATAAGTGTCCAAGTTTGATTGGCTAGAAGAGCATCATACTCTAATTGCATAACTTTGTATTAATATGGATGAGCAAAAGCTTGCTTGACAAAAGTGGGTTCCACATGTGTGAGGAATGCTTTATGCTTTGAATGACTTGTCTTAGCTCTTGTCAATATAGGATGATCATTGAGATGAAAAGTTGGAGGAATGGTAGATTTTTGTATTGAAAGTAATATGGATTCAGTAGATTGAACTTGAGAAGTAATAACATGAGAAGGATTAGTGATAGGATTTGGATGCTCTGAAGAGACTGAGAACTTAGATTGAGTTATGTTGGCAGGATTGCTACAAGTAGTGTGAGGTAGTATAGACTCAGGGACATGCACAATAATAGGATTTGAATGAACAAGAGTCGTGAATTTGATGAAATGCTATCAGACATGACTAGGGAAGAAGGTTCTTTATCCATTGGATTACCATGAGGATTAGTAGGTAAATGAGGTAGAGAGACCTAAGGAAAAGGAAGTGACTCAGTGGACCACAAGCAGGATATGAGGAGGATGTAATTCTTGGAAACATAACTAAGTATGGAAAGGAGTTTTCATGAAATACTACATCTTTTAAGATGAAAATTTTTTCAAACATGTAAGAGATTTGTAACATCAATGTAGCGGTAGACACCTAAGTAAACATATTCTTGACTTCTAAAATCTAGTTTATGTTTATTATAGGGTCTAGTAAATGAAAAACAAACATAACCAAAAACCTTGAGGGGCTCATATCTAGTTAACTTGTGGTACTAGGCAAGATAAGAAGAGTGGAATTTAGGTAGTCGTGCAGAAGTTTTTTTTTTTAATAAGCAATTGAATATAAGATATCGCACTAGGGGTGCAACCCTTACATCAAGAAAACACTAGTGGTTTTTGTTACAAAGTAAAGGTAATTTAAACCAATCGTAAAAAGAAATCCTACTTTGAAGTTCCCTATTACAACTCCACCTCCAAGAAAAAAAACATGATGTTTGCTATCACCTCTTCGAAACTAAACACACCATTGTAAAAAATAATAGTGTTTCTCATCTTCCAAATACACCAAATTAGAGCTATCCATATGGTGTTTAGAGTAGCTTTAATGTTGGTGTTTTTCACCTTTTCTTGAATGCATTTGAAGCTCTTGAAATCCTCTATGGAGATCTTAACCTCATCACCCAACCATGTGTAAATTCTTCTCCAAACCGCCTTTGTAACATGACAATGGTAGAAAAGATGTTCCAAAGATTCTGGATGTATGGAGCAAAAAATACAATCTATGGAAGTGAAAGTAGACACACCTCTCTTTTCAAGTAGGACTTTTAGCGGAAGTCTATTGATGAAGAATCTCCAAGGTATTATGTTAATAACATGAAATGCTGTAGAAAAGCTATGATCCCAAAATGGGATGGATGAATGAGATAACAAGGTCAGACCCATCTCCTCTAGATTCCAATGTTTTCTTTCCATTGTGTCACTTTGGTGTGAAGTGTGTGGACAAGTAAGTTTATGTGATATGCCTAATTCAAAGAGAAACTTGGTAAATGGTATGAATTCTCTCCCCTAATTTGATTGAAGAACTTTGATAATAGTGTGAAATTGATTTTGAACAAACTTCATAAACAACTTGAATGTATAAAGTGCTTCTAATTTTTTGCTTTAAGAAGTAAATCCAAGTATACTTTGTATGTGCATCAACAAATGCAATATAGTAAAGAAAAATCGAGCTTGATAGATTAGTTGCAAGGTCCATAGGTTTGTGTACACAGCATCAAAGGGAGCATCATAAATGTTTCAAGAGAGTGGAGCATGCAATTTATGAAATTTACCTAAACAACATGATTTACCTAACATAGTAGATTCTTTATTGGAAATATGAATATTACAAAGTTTGAGAGCAAGTTTAATAGCATGGAAATAAACATGTCCTAATATATAATGCCACGTGAGATTTGATATAAGAGTTGTCAGCCATAAACTCAAACGCCACATGATTATCTCTAGAGAATTTTTAAAATCATAACATATTTCTTATAATACAAAGGACAAAAAGAATATCACTAAGTTTAAGTAAGGAAGTTGGAAATGAATTTGAAATCACACAAATGTTGGACAAGTGACTTCAAGCACAAAAAGAGCGAGAATTGTGGTATATAAGATATGTGATTGATTTTATACTTTACTCGATTAAGATCGTATTAATAATTTTGTTTGAGTGAATCAAAACAAAAATAATATAACTAAATTAAATTGAAAAAATTAAAATAATAGGGTTAGAAATGTTGTATACGAGATTTATACATGTTTGGCCGAACATTGTCCTAGTCTTGTCCCCAAGAGGTCTTCTTAAGAGTTTTACTTTAAACTATGATCTTTTGAAGGTTATGCCCACGAACCTTTATACAAGATGATCTTGAGATTATGACAGACTTACTCCTAACAACAAATAGCTTTAACCACAGGTTGAACTAGAACCTTCTTAGAGATTTTCAAGCTGATCTCTATAACCAACAACAAAACTTTTTCTGACAAAGCTCAATAAACAACAACAAATATTTTAAGACTAGTTAATCTAACGAACCAAACTCAACAGTTTTAGGAGTATCACACTCTTAAGATATAAATAAACATCACAACCACTTACAAAATTTCTTTCTCACAAGCAAAACTTCACTCACAAGCACTAAGTCAATATCAAGTGAAAGAAATGTTTTCTGTTGAGAAAGATAAAGAATAAATTCCAAAGAAAATTTAAAGCGTTGGAAAGTGGTGTGAAATGAAGTGGATACAAGCCTCCTTTATATAGTAGTTGGAACATATAAAAATGAAAATAATCCACGAGCCAAATTAATGAGCCAACCGATAGGCATAACACTCTCCCAAAAAGAAAATATTGGATATAGAGTCGTTACAAGTCATTAATGTGCTGTCAAAAGTTCTTTAGTAATTAATTAGATCTTCTCCAATCGATTGGTTGGTAGAAAAAGTTTTTCCAATTGATTGACTTAAGTATCCAATAGATTGGTTAGTTCAAAAAAGCTTTGGAAAGAGATTGGACATCTTCTTAATCACTTGGCTTGGCCTAGAAAGCAAATTTCATGATAAAACTTTTTAAAAACGATTTTTAAGGTGTCTGTGCGAGTTGCATTAATATTTTAAAACTTATTCCTTAATTTTATAAAACTCGGATCACTTAGTCAGACAGGCAAACAAGACCTGGCCAACTTTCACACTTTATCTTATGCTTCAAGATTCTTTGTTGGATTGTTCGTGATCATAAAAGCACTCTAATCTTGAATCTCTTTTTGTTTATGAGGCATGATATGTTTTTCTAGTTAGTTCACCATCATCAAGGTTGAAAGCTATTCGCATCTTCTTTAATTATCATTATCGTCATTAAAACATCGGAGAGGATATTTTGCATGATTGTTAAATTTATACATGCAAACACATATATCCACACCCCCCTCCTTTTTATTGTAAAAACACATCTCTCAGGGAAGATGGTAAAAAATAAAAATATATATTTGGAGGGATTAAACTCCCTCTAGAGAGTATACTCTACTCCTCCTGAGAGTATACTTCTTCCCCTTCGTTATAATAAAAAAGGTAAAAAATAATTAAAGTACATAGATCCCATGTCATAATCAAAGAGGTAAAAAATAATCAAAGCACATAGATCCCATGTAAAAGGAACAAGTTATCTTATAGATTTGGATAAAATAGTCCAAAGAAAAAAATAGGATCTAAGATCTTAATTCTCCCCACGGAAGTTAACATTCATCTTTGAAATTAACTAGTAGGTAGGCTTTGGAGAACTTCTTCCCCTTGATTCTTTCTCGAGTAGAACTCAGAGGTCCTTAATATTTCTATACTGAGAGGAAATTTTTGGAGTCTATTTCTCTCTTGGTCGGGTTTATCCAAGAGATAATTATTTCTCCTTGGGATTCTTTTGGATAATATCTTTTTAGTCTCATTGGGCTTTAGACTAGTATTCGGCTCCATGTGTTTGGCACCACGTTTGGTCCACAAACTCTCAGAATCTCAAGATAGCTTGAGAAAAAACCTCATTTTAAGGGAATGACAAACCATCATCTATCAACATCAACACCTTAGTCACATCTGTTGAAGAAGACCATGAATGTCTTTATGAAATCCATCAAGATTGACAATTGCCATCAGGTAACCACTTCTTCTTGTAAACCCAAGATAGTGCAAAATACTCTCTCATCTTTTGATTTTAGTCTACATCATATGAGAAATATCCTTGCACAAGAATTTATTAGTAGCATCAAATTGATAAAAAAGACCATGCACAAAAAGGAAATGCTTTATTTTGAATCAATGTTATATCATTCTTCTTAGAAACTTGTTTTTCAAGCAGAGAATATGATTTTAATAAAATCGGGAGAATGATTAACTTCCTTATGGATGTAACAGCTTAAGAGTGCACTCTTTTCATCCATTTGGAAGATGTTGCGAAAATGCTTGAGAAAGATAGAACCATCCTTATGGCTTCTAGTTTAGGTACATGAGAATAAGTTTCATTCATGAGATTTATACTTTTTTGTTGATTGTGATATTTCGTAAGGAGTCTTGTTTTATTTCTCAAAACATTCACAAACATATCAAGCTTGTTATGAAAAATCCACTAAGGTTCCAATCACTCAACTAACTTTGGGAATGAGTTCCCAACCGCTATTTCTGTCAAATTGATTTAATCTTTTTTGTATAGCAGGAGACCAATGTTCTTTGATGATAGTTTTATCAATACTTTTTGGCTCAAGTTGTGAAACAAAAGCCATGTGGTTACATACCTTACTAAGGGGGGAGTTGAGATGCAATTCCCTTATAAATATCTCCATTAACATTTTGAATGGAATGGTCCTTAATGATCCTTCGTTCTTAAGATCGTGATTATGGTATTTAAAATTCATGATGGATTTTATACTTTAATCGATTAAGATCGTGTTAGTAATTTTGTTTGAGAGAAATGCATAGGAAATAATATAACAAAAGTAAATTGTAGAAATTAAAAAAGTAGGGTTAAAAAGATTGCACCAGAGATTTATACTGGTTTAGCCGAATGTTGGCCTAGTTTTGTCTCCAAGAGGCCTTCGTGAGAGTTTGACTTTAAACTTTGAGTTTTAGAAAATTATGCCCGTGAACCTTTATACAAACTGATCTTGAGATTATAATAGGCTTACTCCCAACCACAAAAAGCTTTTTACCACAAGTTAAGCTAGAACCTTCTTAGAGATTTTCAGGCTGATTTCAAACCAGCAATAAAACTTTTTTCAACAAAGCTCAATAAACCACAATAGAGATTTTAAGACTAATTACTCTCACGAACCAAACTCATTCCTCTTAAAAGTATCACACTCTTAAGATATATACAAACAGTACAACCACTTACAAAATTTCTTCCTCACAAACAAAACTTCACTCACAAGCAATAACATTCATGAAAATAAAAGAAGAAAAATAATAAAATTATTGTATTGATAATAATAAAAAAATACATATATAAAGATGATACTCACAAGTCAACTATATAGTTCTTATACTAATTAACCATATACACTAACAAACAAGTAATTTTAACCACTAAACTAACTATATTCTCAACACTAAGTAATTTTAACTGCTAACTGTATTCTCAACACCTTTCAAACTCAACACTACTCGTGAAATAAGTAAAGAACAAAAGATTGGAACTATAGACTATAGTAGCTCTTTGTTTTTATATACAAAACATAATTATATACTATTATACTGCAATGAATAAATAACCATATATAGTAGTATATACTACTTACTGATCACCTCATGTGCAATGTGCAGTGAGAATGAGCTTCCAATATTCTGGAATCGACATGGAAATATTGTAGCTACATTGAAAATAATAATAGAGAATATATTCCATCCACAAGAAGCAAACGAAAGAGATATGTACTTGATACTTTTCTTTCCCTTGTGCTTATTAACATATTTCGAGTAGTCTCTCATTGGAATGATACTTCAAAAAAAATCATCTCTAAAGAGTGTACAGTGTATTAAATTTTGATTTTATTGGCACTTTCATAGTGTTGGAAGTAAGTGACACAAGTAAATTGTCATAAATTACATTTTTTAAAATTTAGTTTAATAGGTTAGTTTCCATATCTATAAACTCTTAGCTTATGATTGTAATTGATCCCTATTATTAGTACAAAACTCCTCTTCCCCTAATTAATTTTGCATTTTTTAAATCTCAAACATTCTGTCTTATGTTCATTAATTAGTGAATTAAGTAATTTCAAAATTTATTTACAAGGCGTTGTCGTTTAGCACAAAAACTGTTGTGAAATGTCAAGACAATGTTTCAATTTAACACGACCTGAAATTTCTGAAAATTATTTGGCCTTTTAAGCAAAAAGTTCACGTGGGCCGGACTAACTTGCAATGAAACAAGAACATGGGCATCTGACAAATAAATTAGAAATATTTTACTTTATGCCCCACCCCTAAAATTTCTTACTCCTACTTCTATAAATTTTTTGTAAATTTCATATTTGTCTTTAATCTTTTTAAAAAATAAAATTATTTTTCTACCTCTTTTGTTTTCTAGTAAACTCAAATTTTGAATTATTCAAAACATAACCATTGTTGTGGATCTTCAACTCTGAAGATTGAGTGGGAGAGGTAGACTAAAGGTACATTAGAGAAACTAATGTTTTCCTTTGAAGTTGTGTTTTTGTGTATCAGGTGGAAGAATATTTTTTGGACATGAATTCTGGTTGTGTATTGTTCACAAAGAGAGAAGAGTTTCTCTATACTCCATTGAAGACTTTGGTGAAACCATGTAAAGGTTGTCGCATTGGAAGTTGTCCAATTATTCAGGACTAATGATCATTGCTCAGATGAGTGTTCGTCAGATTCAAGGAAACAATGTTGCAGAAATGAAGCTTGGAGCAAGTTATTGTGGATAGCAAGATTATTGGATCAAGATAATTGAGGATCTTATATGTAGCAATTGAGTATATGCATCAACAAAAGGAATTATCATTTGATCTGGGTGTAGGATAATGCAGTTTGACTATTAGTGTTTGGATTGATGATAGTTTGTTGTATCAATATATTTATATATTGACTCTTGGAAATAGTGGAAGACATGATTATTTCCCAACAGTTTTACACCATTAAATACTAGTATATATCTAAGTGTACTCTCTTTCTCCCATATCTCTTTTTTGTTTTCTGCATTCGTTATGTAAATGGTACATCATATTATAATTTGTATGGTATCTAGGTTAGATCATGCTTATAGCAGTTTATTGTGTAAGCATAAGTCTGCGTTGCGTCAAAACTATTGAATCGTCTTTAAGTCAATTATGATAAAAAAACATGTCTATGTTGGAATATTCAATTGCTTGAATCAAGCAGCTTGAGTTATAGTATTTTATTTATGTCCTTGAAAGGATCATTTCTTTAGTGACACCATTGAAATATCTAGGTTAAAAATTATATTGATTAGTTTCTAAGCTTCCATCTTATTATCTTGCTTCCGCCCATAAAACTATGATTTTGTGTAAAAAAATTGAAATTGTTTGTAAAGGGGATCGTTCTATTTAAACGCTCCCCCTTCTAGACCTTTTTTATTTATATTTGTAACTATATAGTGTAACATAAAAGGGGTGAACTACGTTTTATGAATTTTTTCGTTATTTTGCATATGTTTTATTTTTTTTTATTTTTTCGGAAATGTAATGATGAACTTAGAACAAAAATGCAGAAAAATAAATGACACGGAGGATTATACTAGTTTTCCTTAACTTCAAGGATACATCTAGTCCCTTCATACCCTGTGAATGATGTTCACTATGTTAAATATTTGTACAGTCTAATTTCAAGTCCCTTTACAATCTTCTAACAAAATCAAGAAAGCGCGTCACTTTCTTTTCTTACAATAATACTCATAGAAAGAACGCTATTTTCTCCTATACTTTCTTATTACCACACACTTGGTGAACAATGCATGATTTTGAATTATTTCCAATATTCTGACATTTATGTTCTCTTTTCAATGAATAATTCAAGAATATATATAAACTCTAAGTGCTCAATGCATGAAAATTATGCAGTGATTTTTTTTTTAAGAGGATTGTGTATGAAAACTTTGAAAAGCAGAAGAATTGATAAAAAAATTGTGATGAAAGAGATGAATGAAAAATCAGATAAAAATTGGTTTAAATATGTCTCATGATGCCTTAATGATTTAATGCAATGTTATGAAAAATATTCATGAACAAAGCAATGTACAAGCACCACAATGATTTGGGAAGCAATCAATTGCCTATTTGAATCAATTTATTTTTCTCATTCCAATGTTAAAAAAATTTAACAAAATACAAAGAAGCAATCGATTGCTTAACTTGATCAATCAATTTCAAAAAGGATCCCACGATCAATTATCCCCTAGGATCAATCGATTGGCACTTCTAAAATGACTAATTTTGTTAGTCAGTAGCAAACAAGCAGTCGATTGCACTATAGGGTCAAGCGATTGCACCCTTTAAGAATTTGAAATTTTGTCTTTCTAAAGGTGTGTCTTGAATGAAAATCATGCATAAATGTTATGAAACTTTTAGAAGAGTTTAGATAAAAGGTTTTGAGCCCCTAAAGTTTGCACATAAATGAATCGCTATTGTACCTTAGCACATGATCCAATCTGTTGATATCGATAACTTGAGCATGTTCAATCTTTAACTTGAGGCCTCTTCAATCTTGAGATTTTTTCCTTCTTTGAATCAATGTGTCTTCGTCAAAACATTATTCCATACATCTATCCTTAATTGAGTCCCTTAATTGAATATGAACAAGGAAAAAAAAACACCCACATACATCCTTCTTCCCCTTTTGAAATTATCAAAAAGAAGGGAAATGGGTGAAATAATAGGAAATCAAGTATAAAGCATACACACATATACACATAGGTCCACACATTCGAGCATACATAAAGATATAGTAATATGAAAACAAATATTTTAACCATGCATAACATTCAAACATAAATTTTAAACAAAGATGTCTAAACCAATACATAATCGATGTCTAAACCAATACAAAAAAACAATAGATGTTTTTAACAAAAAAAACAAAATAGATAAAAAAACAGGAAATCGTGGTCAAATTTAATTCTTCATTCATGTTTTCATCCTCGTCTCCTCTTAAAAAAGCTTCTAAACGGACCATCCGATCAGAAAGCTCAACCAACTCATAATGTATGCTTCCAAATTGTTTCATACAATCCATAATCATCTGATTTATTGGACCAGGGGTTTTAGCAGGAGCACCTTGAGGTTTAGCAAGAGAAGAGGGTCCGGTTGAATCTTCATCCAAGTATCATACATTCTTTGTGTTCTTATTGTAGAGAACTCCAATTTTTTGTTGATAATATCAATGTTAATCTCATATTTGTTGAAGTCATCTCGATGCAGAGTTCATTTGTGGTGTTGATATTGCAATACTTGAAGATTTTTGTTATGAACCTTGCATATGGAAGACCATTGATTTCTCATTATGTGAGAGCATGTGATCCATAGTCACATAAGCCCAATTTATTTGGATTCCATTCTTAAGGGAAAAGAGCAGTTGCATTTCAACATCAATAATAATAGCATGATTTGAGAACCAAAGAACCAGCAAATAGCATAGAAAACAATGAAGCATTATATCATCAATAGACAAATTACCAATAGACCATAAAGGGCGATAAGGGGTGACACCACTAATGTGTTTTCTCTTATTGTAAATCTCATCTTTAGAAAAAAAACGACTAATGTTGTAATACAAATTTATCTTATTGTGATTTTCCAAAATAGGCTCAAAATTTTCCCTAGTTTCACTAGCAACAAAGGGGATTTTTCATACATTCTCCAAGTTGCTTAGTTGTTAGAGATATGGGTACACTCTTAACTAAAAATGCCAGCTTATTTTTTTCAAATTCATGTTGCTAGAGAAGACTATAACTAAATCAGGGTAGTAAGAGCCAAAGCTAGTAACCAATGCTTCTAGTCTTTGAGATACAAAAATAAGGTGAAAATAAAAGTATTTAGATGGAAAAGTGACAAGATTACCAAATTTAGGAATAATTAGCTTATTCTCCTGGAAGTAAGCCATAAACCTTGCTTTTTATTTTGCAGTGGTGAGTAACCTTGATAAGTACATGGTAGGTTGCTTAGAAATTGATGATTAGCCTTGCCTTTGCCTTTTCCTTGAGTTGCCACTTGCCATGGTCGATGATGAAGATAGGTTTGAACTTCAATGGATTTTTGTTGGAAATTTGGAGAAGAAGGGCACCAAAGTGATGAATAGATGAGAGAGAATTTTCCTTGAAGAAGAGTGAAACACTTATTGCGGGTGCTAAGGTTTCCTTTAGGGGAGTGGAGCACTTTAGCATTTAAAGGGGGTAGATAAAATACTTGACTTTTGACCAAATTTTTGACTGAATTAAAAAAAATTGAGATACATGCAGAAGCAATCGATTTCCTAGAGCCTGCAATTGATTGTTGCTTACAATTTGTTTCTCAAAAGTTGAAAAGTTTGAGGTGCCAATCAATTGCTCCTCCCGTTTAATCGATTGCACATTATTTAAAGGGTTAAATAAGTTTTGGGTCCCTCTAAATATATCCGATTTCATTTTTAGTCCCTCTAAACATTTCCTTCAAAGAATGGTCCCTCTAAAATTTTTCATCCACACTTTTGGTCCCTCATGCTAACGTTCGTTAACAGAGCTGGCGTGGCACTAACACGGGTAGTGCTACCTGTTGAATATGCTGACATGGCATGCCACATGACTAAAGTCAACATGATACTTGAGCCCATAAAATTTTGCAGCTAATCCCTATCAAAATTTCTGGTTTTGAAAAATACAATATGTTCATATTGATATTTTTTACAAAATGTTTTGATATGAAATTTAACCTTCAGTACTAGCTTGAAATACAACCCATTCATATTGATATTTTTTAAAAATTGTTTTGATATGCAACTTTTGATGAAATTGATCACAAAAACTATGAAGGGTTATGGTTTTCGAGAGGAACGGCGTCAGAATATCTTGCTCACATTCCTAGTGTTGTGGAGCTGGTTGCCAAGTTTTTAATTTATGGAAAACATATTGCTTGCATTTGTCATGGCCATTTGATTTTGGCAGCTGGTGGTGTAGTTGAAGGTCGTAAGTGCACGACTTTTCCTCCTCTTAAACCGATATTGGTTGATGTTGGTGCTCATTAGGTTGAGTCGGAGACCATGTCAACAACTATTGTGAATGGTAATCTCATTATTGAACATACTTATGAAGGGCATCCAGAACTTCTTCGGCATTTTGTGAAGGCATTAGGAGGAACCATAAGTGGATTTGATAAAAAAATCTCTTTATTTGTGAGGTATGTTCATATGTTTTTCTTTTGTTTTTATGTTATTTCACTAATCGTTTTACCTTTATTCCTGCTGTGCTGGTTGATAAGATGTGTTTTTTTAACATTTTTTAATCACATGATTACATGGAAGATCTCATGAAATAGATATTTTGTAACGAAATATTACTATAAAATTTTGTAAAAAATATCAATATGAACAAATTGTATTTTTCATAACCAGATATTTTGCTAGAGATTAGCTGCGATTTTGTGGGCTCAAGTATCATGTTAACTTTAGCCACGTGGCATGCCACATCAACATATTTGACAGGTGGAACTACCACATGTTAGTACCATATCAGGTCTATTAACGGGCGTTAGCAGTAGGGACCAAAAGTGTGGATGGAAAATTTTAGAGGGACCATTCTTTGAAGGAAATGTTTAGAAGGACTAAAAATGAAATCGGATATATTTAGAGGGACCATTTTTTAAAGAAAATTTTTAGAGGGACTAAAAACGAAATCTAATATATTTAGAGGGACCAAAAACTTATTTAACCCTTATTTAAAATATTAAAAATTGAAAAACAATTTCTAAATTTTTACACACTCACACACACACACACACATATATCTATATCTATATATATATATATATATATATATATATATATATATATATATATATATATATATATATATATATATATATATATATATATATAATTTTTAGCATTCAACTAACATTTATTCAAATCAAACAATATTAGTTCAACATACATGATCATTCACAATTAATTCACAAATGGAATTGTTAATTGACCAAATATCATATGAGGAGATGAATATCATGCACCTTGATAGTTTTTGAAGAATCATAAGAAACAGTCATTATGACATAAGAAGCGGAGACTTTGTGATTTTTTAGACATCAATTTCATCCAAAATACTAAGTGTTCTCCTTACCTTGTAAAATGGTTTATTTGCTACTGGTTTCATGAAGATATCCACCAATTGATCATGTGGGTCCAAAATGTGACTTCAACATCTCCTTTAAGAACATGGTCACGTAGAAAATGATGTCACATGTCTATGTATTTAGTTATTTAAATGCATGGTTGGGTTCTTTGTTGGGTTGATTGCACTTGTATTGTCATACCTAAGTGGAATACATTTTAGATTCAGTATGTAATCGCAAAATTGTTGGTTTAGCCATGGAACTTGAGCATAATAACTTTCCCTTCTACATCAAAGGTTTGATTTGAAGGTTTTTGACGATCGCTTTGATTTGGTAATCAATTCAGCCGAGCATAAGGAATTGAGGGATTGAAGATCCGCTCATCAAATTTGCTACAACCGGAGGATTGAAAAGGAAGGATCGGGGTCTTGATCGGTGAAGATCATTGACATTGTCTTGATTCAACTTGAATCAAGGGGAGGAAAGAATTGTATTCAATTTTACTGCATGTGTGTAGTTGGTGATTGGTAAATTCTATCCTTGTTAAACATTTTGCAATCAAATAAAACTTTCCTAATTTCATTTGAAATTAGGGGCAGACGTACTCCTGCGAGGACGATAGAGGAACTGCCTTAACAAATCTCGTGTTCTTTATCGTTCTTACTTTTATCTTTTTACTATTCGTTTTGTTAAATTTCCATTGTTGAGCAAAAATTGAGGTTTGGTGAATATCGATCACCAAGTGTTCGATAAAATTACTCAATCAATTTTTGGTCAAATTTTGGTATAAACGGTGGTGAGTAATACTCTATTATGTGTGTATTTGACTTAATTGATAAATTCGTTAAAACGTAATTCATAATTCTCCGTTTTTCATCCGTTCGGTTTAGTGCACATATCCGGTCCCCGATAACTCGATTGTTCGGAGACGATTAAGTGATTCAGGGAAGTCACGTTTCAAAAGCTAAAATTTTCTTAAGTCGAAAATAGGTGGTCTATTCACCCCCTATAGACCATTCCTATCATCTAACATTTTAGGTTTGGGAAAATGGGCTAATTGTAGCGGTGAAATTGGTGAGACTAAAGTCATGGAAAAGACTTAGCTCATTTGTTTTAACAGAGTCACCACCGCGCTTTATTATTTCCAAAAGGAATGGGAGAAAGAGCGAATAAAACCCGCAAAAGTTTTTAAAATCAAAACTAATAAACTTATCAGAGATTTGGGTAAGGGGGTTTGTTATACAAGGGGAAGGTTTTAAGCACCCCTCATATCCATGGTACTTCATAGAAATCTCTTTGAAAAGGTTTCAAAACAAGAGGACCAAGCTTTAAAATACAAGGTCAATGGACTAATAATAGTTTTACCGGGAATAATTCTATTCTTAGTACCAAGGTTTCAAAAACAAAAGGATTTGGTTAAGCATTAACAATACTAAACCATTTAAAAGATAAGGTAAAAAGATTTAACAATACTTTAAACACAAGATAAAAGAGATTGGAAAGGGAGTTTTAGTACCTTGACAATTTTAGTCAATATCATTCCCATCCTTTTGAAAAAAACAACAAACTTAAGCATACAACAATGGATACCTCAAGTGTGTGTATCATGTGACATAAACAAACAAGTGAGTATGATAATCAACAAATAAGAGAGATGGATGTATCTAAACCCTTGGTTTCAAGCTCATGTATGAACGATGAATGATTGATATGATGATTAAACATGGGGTTAGATAAACAACATATATACATAACAAGTGATAAGAAATCAACAAGGTAATGGTTAAGGTAAACAATTAAGTAAAAGACAAGGATTAAAATCAACAAGTATGTACAAGGTGACAAGCCTAATTAATCATGGATAAACAAAGATCAACATATTTTTGGATTAGGGTTTTAGACCTAAAGTTTTTTTGAATTAGGGTTTTAAAATAAACACCTAAACCTAATTAATTTTAATGATTAAATTCCAAATTATTTAGGAGAAATGTTCTAAGGGTACATGAAAAAGTCAAAGACATCCTACTCTATCCCTAAACAAATATTTACAAAGGTAAACAAAGTTCTTTCAAAGAAATAATCAAAACAAAGAAATTTTTAGTTGATTTTTCAATATAAAAGACATGTTTTTGAATTAATTTTTAAATGATAAAATATTAAATATTTTTAAGATTTTTTAACATGGCATGGAAATAGATAAGATAAATAAATCACACAAAATAGAAGGAGTTAAAAAGACTTATTTTTCTATTTTTTATGATTTTTAGAAGTTTAATAAAACTTAAAAAGACAAGTGATAAAAAATAAAGGGAGTGTAGACAATGGGGTTTGAACCCACACCCTCAAGATTGCAAGTCAAAAGCTTAGCCACTAGGCCAGCTGCTTGCAGTTGATCATAAGGCGCACATGATTTAATATATCTGTTAAACAAGTGAATGAAAATGTAAAAAAAATAAAATCAAAAGGTCTGGGGCGAGGGAGATTCGAACCCCGGACCTTGGGCACGCACAACACACAAACTCACATTACCAACTAGGCTAGAACGATTAGTCGTTAGTGAAATGAAAACCAATCAATAAATTATAAAAGCACGCGCCAAAATTCAAAATTTTCAACTCATTTTCTTCAACCCAGCGACGTGAACTCAACAATAACATCCATGGCTATTCAAATCGTGATTCACCAATTCTTAACCATTTCAAAAGTTATAAACATGAAAGTTGTGTGAAATTTAATCACGAGTTCGGATATGTGCCTTATGTAGATTTATTTTAACTATAGAGCAATAATTTTTTCGAAAATGTTAAGAACCCTAGAATTGATTTTTAAAATTAAACTCTTAATACAAACAATCAATCATTAGAACCTTAGGGTTGTCATTCCATATGTAAAAACAAACATTTTGGTATCAAGAAATGCATAAATGGAACTCTATTCAATGAGTTCAAATTTTAACTACATACCTTTGAAAATGAGGTCGAGCGGAGAGCTTGAGAAGATCTGGGAGTGAATTGAGGATTCAACTAGCTTCAATAATCCACCAGAAAGCTATTGCAATGCTCAGAATGATCTACAAGTGCCTGAAATTTCAAACACGATTCTACCTACAAAGAGAAAAAGTTATGGCTGGAAGTGTGTGTTCCAGGTGTTACAGATCCAAAATAGGTGTTTGGATAGCTTATATATATGTGATATAGAAGGTATCCAACACAAAAATCCAAGAACGCACGAGCCAAATAAAAAATCACAACTTTGGTTCAAAGAGGTTTTTAATGGAAATTTGAGAAGTGATTTCTGGTTCAAGGCTTTTGGTAAGTGTTAGAGGGTTGTGGATAGCTTATATATGATTAATACAAGCTATTTGAAGTGTATGTTTGGTTGATAAGTGTTTGGTTTGGGCTTTGGTAGGTTGGGACCTTGAATGAACCTTTAATGGAGGTTGAATAGTGACTTTTGGTTGGGATACCTTTGAGAGGTTGAGAAAGGTATAAACAGCTTCTAAATGATGTTTAGAAGTTGTCTAAACCTTTGGTTGACACCCAGAACTTTTAGAACTCAAATTCACTAGAAAAGTGCAAAGATAAGAAAAATGAGAATTTCAAGTGAGGTAGGACTTGGAGAACTCTGGTGTGTTTGATCCAAGAGGCATGTGCCTCTATTTATGGGCAAGAATTAGGGTTTATGGAGGAAACAATCTCAGAATTTTTAGCTCCCATGTGATACTTGTACCATCTTGCTTGTTTGTGAAGAAATGAGAAAGGTATGGTTTCAATGGAAGGTACAAAGCTTTAAGAATGCTTGGGAGGCTTTGATCTGATCTTAAAGAGCTTGGTTGTTGGTTTTAACTTGCTTTTGCTGCAGAAGAGACATGGGGGAGGCTCAAGAAGAGTGGACTTTGTAAAAGCAATGCTTTTCTAAAATGGAAGTGGTGACTTTTGTACATAAATGGCATGAAACTTGGATAATGCTTAGAACACATGGATCTTAGCTCAAAAGAATGTGTAATCTTATGATTATGACCTCTTAAACAAGTTAGAGGGGTTGTACTTTGAAGATTCTTGCAGATTTGAACAAAATTCAAACTTGTTCTTCATGTTCATCTTCATTCTTCAAGTGTTCATGGAGCCTTGTTTGCAAAATCATATCTCCTAGCTCAAGCCATGGATTTTCATGCTATTGATCTCTTTGGAAAGCCCTTGCTACATATTTCAAGTCCATTGTTAAAAGTTTCCTCAAACTCCTTTGGGATCATGGAGAAAAATGACCATAAAGTTAGGAAAAATCTAAGTGAAAACACTTAAAAAATTTCTAAGTTTTTTGAACATAATCTTCAAAATTCCATATCTCTCAAAATAATCATTTTTTGAAGAAATGTTCTGTGTGATGAGTTGTTTGTTTGATCAAGATCTACAACTTTCATGTTTGGAAAATTTTGAGTTTATAGGCAAAATATGGAGTTCCCAAAATTAGGTCAAATTCACTTAAAACCCTAATTTTGACTTTTGTTGACTTTTTTATTCTTGATGAATTTTCTTGATTTTCTTTGGTCAAATGTCTTCGATAATCATATGATGATGATTTGAATCCTTAAAAGTTCATAGTTGACCATTTTTCTCAAAAGTCAATGGTTGACTCACACAATTGACTTTTCCAAATGAACTGCAGTTTTGTGATTTCCAAATGAATCAAGGTCTCATCTTCAAACGAATGATATGAATGGACTATAATGTTGATTTGGATGCCCTTGAATCATAGTTTGAGTCTTGGAGCCATGTTCTGATTAAAAGTCAACCCTCTAGTGTAATTAGGTCAAAACCCTAATTTGGGGCCTTAGGTGATTTTGAGAGTTGTCGATCTTGAATTGGGCTACCATTGGACTTAGATATTGATGAGAGAACCCTTTGAATCATAGGAGAATATTTAATTTCCTTGTGGGCCTCAAAACCCTAATTTGCTCAGATTCCTCTTGATCAGTCTCCTGTCTTAGGACACAAGTAACAAACAACAATTTTTTTGTATTGTAGGTTAACAAATGATATATGCATGATGATAATGATAATATCTCGGGTTTAATAAATTTTTAGAATTAACTCATTTGAATTCAACTAGGGTTTTTTAACTCATCTGAATTGACGGATAGATGTGAACGTATCTATGAGATACCAGCTATTGACTGGTCATTTTAATGTCTATCTTTTAACTATTTCTTTTGTTGTTGTTTTATAAAATTGAAGTTATAAAAATAATTGTACGATTCATTATAAATATGAATCAATGTTTAAAACTTGGTACATATTATTAGTATATAATTGAAACTATATGAACTGCAAAATAATTTATATTATATTTGATGTTCCAAACATATGAATCTTAAATTATTATAAATTATAACTATATTAATGTTTTCCAACTGAAAACATGGTCTCATATTTATGTTGTATACAAGGAGGTTTTCAAAGCACTTTGTTAGATGATAATTTTTTTCACTATACCTTTGTATCGGTAGATGTCACACATGCAGATATATGATGCAGGTTATTGTTACTGGCTGGTTCCGGTCATTTAAGAAGATAACATTTGAAATTTCTATCATCTATATGTTTTTGTTTTTAGTTAAAGAGCCAGAAATTTTAGATGTATTATTAGCTCTTTCATTGTTAAGTAGTATTATGTTTTTGGAATTAATATAGACTAAAATTTGGTTGCATTTTGGTTAAATATATATATATATTTGATGGGTCTTGCTAACCAGTGCCCTCAGGACAATGGTTAAACATTAAAAAAAATATTTTATAAAAAATTTAATATTTTAATTTTTAAGGCATTAGATACGCAAATTACCGAGATAAATTTACTATTTTAAGGTCTTAACCATTACTGGTTAGCATTTCCCATGATTGATATATAAAATAACTTTGCAAGTCATAATTAGATAAGTGTAATTAATCCAATTTCCAAACAATCACATACAATTTTATTTTTTAAATGAGACAACATTAATTCTTCTTGAAAACAGATTTATTTCTATTACCAAACAAGAAATATGACAAAAAATAATGTATCTCTAAATCCACTTTTGGTTCTAAAGAGGAAAAAACAAAATCGAACATTATGTTTTTCTGATCGTGCGCAAACGAGCAAGTTTGGGG